>NC_079387.1:10710582-10748082 GCF_021018895.1 Seriola aureovittata
GAGGGAGGAGGAGGGGAGGAGGGAGGAGAGGGAGGAGGAGGAGAGGAGGAGGAGGAGGAGGAGAGGGAGGAGGAGAGGGAGGAGGAGAGGGGAGGAGAGGGAGGAGGAGGAGAGGGAGAGGAGGAGGAGGAGAGAGGGAGGAGGGAGGAGGGAGGAGGAGGAGGAGAGGGAGGAGGAGAGGGAGGAGGAGAGGGAGGAGGAGGGAGGAGAGGGAGGAGGAGGAGGAGAGGGAGGAGGAGAGGAGGAGAGGGAGAGGAGGAGGAGAGGGAGAGGAGGAGGAGAGAGGAGAGGGAGGAGGAGGAAGAGAGGGAGGAGGAGGAGGGGAAGGAGAGGGAGGAGGAGGAGGAGGAGGAGGAGGAGAGGAGGAGGAGGAAGGAGAGGGAGGAGGAGGAGGAGAGGGAGGAGGAGAGGGAGGAGGAGAGGGAGGAGGAAGAGGAGAGGGAGGAGGAGGAGGAGAGGGAGGAGGAGGAAGAGGAGAGGGAGGAGGAGGAAGAGAGGGAGGAGGAGGAGGAGAGGGAGGAGGAGGAGGAGAGGGAGGAAGAGAGGGGGGAGGAGGAGAGGGGAGGAGGAGAGGGGAGGAGAGAGGGAGGAGGAGAGGGAGGAGGAGGAAGAGAGGGAGGAGGAGGAGGAGAGGGAGGAGGAGGAGGAGGTGAAAGACAAAGAGTTAGCGTCCTCCTCGGATCAGTCTCTTCAGACTCGGTCCAGTCCAGCAGCTCAGCGTCTCCTTGAAAGGTCTTGAAAATCCTGGAGACTTTGAAGGTGTCTGAGTTTTCTGCAGCACTGTGTGTTTTATAGAATATTTTTTACTCATCATCCGGCCGGCTGCAGTAAATCCACGTCCCAACCAGCACTCAACAGTTTCATGATCTTTAAGAATAAAATGCCATATCAAACCAAAGGGCTGCTCCACTACGGCAAAAATCCAAATCACGATTATTCATTCTGCATTTAATGAGCTTTAAAAAAAAAAACTGTAAAACATAAAGTAAAAAACAGATTTCACAACAAAAATGTAGTTTTTCCAGTTATACACAGTATAAGTTAAAAGATTTCTGAGGGGCTCCTTCGTATGTCGCTAACGTAACCAGGAAGTGGATGGTGGGATGGTTTTTGTGGGGGGGGGGGGGTTCATAATCGTTGGAAGATAAAAATCATATTCGAAAATAAAATGAGATTAATGGCCGAGTTCTATAATCCCACACAGTCAAGTTTCCTCTATGTGGCGTGTGTTGAGTGACAAGGAGACACACACACACACAAAGATGCTGAATAACACAGAAGAAGAAGGAGAAAGTCAGCTGCTTTGGACAAAAGACATCACTGGAATACAGATGAGGCTGCAGGAGAGGAAACGAGGGAGGGAGGGAGGGAAGGAGGGAAGGGTGAGTACAATGTGAGCGGAGGCAACTTGTGAACCAAAGAGAGACGAATAAGAGACACACAGACCTCTCTCAGGAAGTAGGGACACAGTGATGTGTTTGCTTTGTGCTCGAGCGGCCTGCAGGACGACGCTCCTCGTTCTCCTTAAACGCCTCATGATCAAACGCCAGGCTCTGATCGCCCCCGTCCACCCGGCACCAACACCCGCTGTTATCTGAGCTATTATTATCATCCACTGTTTCCGCCATCAGGGGGATGCCACACTGTGTGTGTGTGTGTGTGTGTGTGTGTGTGTGGACACTAAACAAAATCTGTTTTATACTGCAGCACGTTATTAAGGGGTTTTTGTTGCTGGCGCTGATGTTGATCCTGCGGATGATGCTGCTGGTTTTTCATGGTTGAGCTCATTTTGTTTAAATCAGACAGACTTTAATTTTTACAGTGATTTCTGTTCGGTTTAATTCCAACATGCAGAGATCTTGTTTTATTATAATCGTTTCTTACAATATAAAGCTGGAAGTTTTTTGTCTTGATTGTCGGAGCTTTCTTGAACGCACCACCAACCTCACAATCTTAGAGCTCCTCCAGTGTAAAGGTCTGTGTGCATGTGTAGTGTGATTATAGATCAGCTCTAGCTTCTATATTAATACTGTGAAAGTATCACAGAGAAATGCACACAGCCTGTATTCAGAAACTGAGCCTTAAAACCAGCCGTCAGGACTTCTGCAACTTTGTGATGTCACAACGAAGGAGATATAAACTACACTGAGATGGTTTTTGGTTCTTAAAACCACAAATATATCTTCTTATGGATCAACACTTCAAAATAAAACACAGGAAGTGGGAAATATGGAGCTTTAACATCTTGACTTTAATTCTTATGGAGATTTAGTGTAACAGGAAACTTATTTTGAAAGTTTTCTTCTTCTCTGTCCACAGGTGAAACCATGCGGCTGGACAGCGCTCCGTAGCCTCCCCTGTCCCTCGCCTCCCACCTGATCACCTCATCTCCTCCTCCATCGCTCCTCTCCGCCTCCTCTCTCCCTCCGTCTCTCTCCTCCTGTTCGCCATGACGACCTCCCTGGAGACGCTGCTGGCCCAGTCCGACCAGGAGCTGAGCCCCGAGCGGCTGGACGGCTGCGAGGACTCGGCCGGCCGCTACAAGGTGGTTCCCTCCGTGGTGTGCTCCATGTGCTGCCTGTTCGGCATCATTTACTGCTTCTTTGGTGAGTCACAAACTGAGGTAAAGAGGTTCCCTTCGCTCGTCCAGTTCCAGCTCTGTTGACGGTGTCGTGTTTCCTCGTCTTCTTTCAGGCTACCGCTGCTTCAAAGCGGTGATGTTCCTGACGGGCCTGATGTTCGGCTCCGTCGTCATCTTCATGCTCTGCTACAAGGAGCGCGTGCTGGACACCCAGCTGAGCGTGGAGGCCTCGGTGGGCATCGGCCTGGGCATCGGCACGCTCTGCGGCCTGGTCACCATGCTGGTTCGCAGCGTGGGCCTCTTTATGGTGGGCCTGCTGCTGGGCCTGCTGGTGGCCGTGGCCACCCTGGTGGGCATGGAGGAGCTTTCCGACAGCCCGCCGCGCTCCGTCTGGGTGCCCCTGGGCGTGCTGCTTGGCCTGGGCATGCTGTTCGCCGTGCTCACCCTGCAGTGGCAGCGGCTCTTCACCACGCTGTCCACGGCGGTGTTCGGCGCGGCCGTCATCACCGTGGCGTTGGACTACTTCGTGGAGCTCTTCGCCCTCGTGTTGTACATGTACGAGCGGATGAAAGCGGCGCCCGGCAAGCCTGTGTGTTGGCTGACGTGGGTGGTGCTGGGGGTGTGGCCTGCCCTCACCCTGCTGGGTGTCATGGTGCAGTGGAAAGTGACCGCGGAGGGATACTCCCACACCAAGGGTGAGGAAAACCGGTGCTTCTCTGAAACTTTACACCAGTCGTATTATTATACTGTTTTAAAAGCATAAAGCTGCGTGTGCACGGCATGATGGGAAATGGTTTTGTGATGAGTAAGAAAACCAGTTGCACCAAACACCCTTTAGTTTCTTCCTTGAGTTTCCCTCGTGTTCACTGAAGTGTTTAAGGTTTTCTCCTTCTCTTAAGGAATCACAAAAATGATGATGATGATGATGATGATGATGATGATGATGATGATTGGTGACTTCGTTCCTTAACTGCAACAGTCTTAAGTAACTCCCTCAGATAAGGAGATATTAAACCTTAACCTTCCTTAAGTAGAAAACTGAAGGTGTTCCACATCGTTTGCTTCCTGTCACCTGACTGTATCACATGACTGATGTTTGAGCGTTTCACCAGCTGCTGCTGGAAAGTTTGATTAGAGCAGAGTGAGTGTTCACTGATCAGCTGTAGAGAGGAAGTCAGGCATGAATCCAATCAGAGCTTCTGTGCCGCAGTGATCATCAGCCGGCAGCAGAGGAGGATGCAGGTGATGCGGATCCGTCAGCGAGACGACCGCTTCCGCAACAAGAAGAAGAAGAAGCAGCAGCATGGCTCCTCCTCCCACCATCACCACCAGGCCAAGCAGCTCCACGCAGAGCCCGCCTACCGCCGCAAGCCCAACCCCATCCGCCGCTACGACACCGACGTCCTGTCACCGGTGAGGAACCTTAATGACGTAGTTTTGTTTGGGGTCGTTTTTATTCCTCCGAGCCGGCGGCCATATTGTTTTCAGGTTGTCGGACTCATTCGATATCTCAGTAACGCCTTGACAGAACAAATTTAGCACAAACATTCAGTAGGAATCAAGGATGAACTGATTAGATTTTGGGGGTCGAAGGTCAAGGTCACGGTGACCTCACAAAACACCTTTTAGCCAATACACAGCAATTATGAGTAAAAAGCGTGTCGGAGGCAGACGACCACGAGGAGGTGATCCTGGTTGGTTTCTGTCCGTTGATCCAGACGTGAGTCGAGTAGATTTTGAAGCTGATGAAGAGATGAATCGTTTTTTACAGAGTTCAGATCCTGTGTGAATCAAACTGTCTCTCTTCCCAGAGCTACATCCAGAGCTTCAGAGACCGGCAGGTGCAGGCGCAGCCCTTCCCGGGGCGGCTGGTTGGAGGACCCCACGCCGTGGTGGATGTTGGATATGACTGCGGCTCCACGGCGCCCCTCGCTGGGGCAGCAGGACCTTCGCTACGGGTCTGACCACCTCTCCTGAGCACACCACAAACCAGGGAGAGAAACATGACTCTACAATCACCACCCGGGCGGGGTGTCGGCCACGCCTGTACGAGAACAAACCACCACTGGGTTTAAATGCAAAGATTCTAGGTTTAAATACAATCTGGGTTTAGCCTCCACCCCTAAGAGGATTAGAATGAATATGTTGAGGGCTGGATTTACCCACAATGCAACACGTTTAACCCTTTACTAATTCAGTTTTAGATCATGAGGCTCTGCTCTCCTGGTGGATGCCTGCTGGAGAGTCAGTGCGGTGCAGAGGTCTGTTCGACCTCTTTTCACTGTCTCTCCGTAGATTCAGATGCACACATGCATGCATGCACTTACACACACACACACACACACACACACACACACACACACACACACACGTGGAAACCCGAAGCAGCACCGACCTGTCAGTCACCATCTCAAGCCAAAACCACATCAGGGATCGGAGCTTCAGACTCGCCTCAGGTTCAAACACAGGCATCGTACACAAAATCAAAATACGACTTTGCCCTGGTTCAGCTGTTTCTACTGCTGACGCTGAAGAAACTAGATCCTCAGCCTCTTAACGACCCGACGGCGTTCGTCTAAAGGGAAGGAGGGGCCCTTCGATGCAAACTGGGATCCTTCATTCGCTCTCTGTGCCATCCGGACTACAACAATCCTCTTTACTGTTGTTTTTAAAGGGGGGAACCCTGGTCATCCTTGGTGCTGGACGATGCAGCACTTCTCTCTGAAGGCTGGGGAGTCTGTTTTAACGGGTGCCTTGCCCCTCCGTGGACTGTACCAACAGCATCAGGAGGGGGGTTACTGGCAGATCTCCCATCGATGGCTTGTTTTTACATTAAGTGTGATCACTGGAAGATTTTTTTAAAGGAGGGAGGGGGGTGGGGGGCTACAACAAGCAGGGTATAAAACATGGCGTGTGGTTGGCTCGTTGTCTTCACAGATGCCTGGATATGTGAGGAGGATTTGCTGGCGAGTCATATTTACACTGGCACCTCATGAGAGTCGCCCGACACACATGGAGGAGGATTTTAGATTTTCATGTGCAGAAAAAAAACATATGTCTGAGATTATTTAACATTTCCACTGCAGTGCAGACTGTCGGCTGTATTCATGTTGTTGCACTCGCTCCATCATCTGTCATCAGCTCCGGTGAGGAGGCAGGACGGCACCTTCTTCCTGTTTTGAGCCATAAAATAATCCAGAAACAAACTTAGGAGGAAATTTGTGGATTAAAATTTAAAGTTTAACTGAAATTAAAATCAGTATATATACAGTATCTCTCCGTGGAGCATAATGGTTTTTACCAAGAAGAAGAAAAACACAAAAACTTGAGGCTTTAAGGCCTTTGGTTTTCACAGTTGTACGGTACTTTGTCTTTTGCTGCCTTATTATTTTTAACTACAGGCACGCAATGAATCTTGGGATAGGTTGCCCTGGAAACGAAGGCCACATTTGTAGGAGCCTTCGGGACAGTCTAGTCGCATCACTGTGACGTAATCTGTCTTCAGATGCAGCGTCCGAACCGGGACACGGCCACGTTTTTATCTCCATGTGCTCTGACAGACCAGCACCTTCTTCTTCTTCTTCTGTGCTGTAAAGCAATAAAGCAAATTTCCCGCCACAATGTGACCATTTAAAAAAATAAATAATTATAATTAACGCGCCTCCTTGAACGCACCTTCAATAACAGGTGTCAGTGTAAATAAGTCTCAGAGGGTCAGAGTGAGGACAGCGGACTCGTGGCCTCCTCCCATCATGTGCATTGATTTTCTTTATTCGGGGACACTGAGGATGTGAATGCTTTGTAAACATCTTTACCTTTTGTTTTTTTTAATTAAAGGAAAAGCAGACAAATGTGCGGCGGGGGGAGGGGAGGGGGGGGTTTACATTTTTATTCTTCCGCGGTGAACTGAAATGCATGATCGCACCCCTCCATCCCTCTCTGCTCCGCCCCGCGTGGCTTCGTTTTGCCTCCCACCTTCTCACGTGCATCGATGTGAAACTTGTACATAAAACACAGCACTTACTAACTTCTTCTTCTTTCTTTTTGTTATTTCTACATTTTCTCTTTTAATTTAAACCTTTTTCTTTTTCTTTTGTGCGACATGTTCTTTTCCTGTGGGATGTATTTATTTGCTGATTTATTTATTTGTGTAAAGGAGAGTGCAATGTCTTCACTGTGGGCCAGTAACTCCATGCTTTATTTAAACTGATTATGACTATGATTATTAAAGCATGTGTTCCTATGGGCCTGTAAACCACCAACGTGTCAGACTCCTCTTTTCACACAAGGACATGGACATCAATCAGCTGTGACATTAATCCACTTCACTTTTATTAGCGAATATTATCTGAAAGTCACACCCCCCCCTCCCTCCCTCTCTCTCTCTGCTTCTTTTCTACCTCGCACAACCTCTCCCTCTATCTCTCGCTGCATCTCCAGACGCCTTTTAATCTTCCTCCTCCATCTTCTCCTTTTTCTCCACATCCCCCTGTTGATAAGGACAAACACAGGCACATACAGTCCACCTCGTTCTCCAGCAGCTCCTGATTGGACAACATCAGTCACCCTGACCTTGAGGAAAAGCACCAGATGTGCCAAGAGAAGAATGTGTTTACTGCATTTCTGACACTTTAGTGATTTAAATAAAATGGTCATAAACTGAGACGTTAAAGCAGAGGATTTGCTCAGCTGCAGATTTCCTGTGACATTTAACTTTAAATTGCAGAGTGTGAAGTGAAAGGCAGCGTCAGATTGTGTTATTTAGAAATGCTTTTACCTCTTTCAGATGCACAAATTGAATATTTTGGCGATGCACTGCAAAAATCTCCATCGCATCACGTCTGTAATCAAGTTCTTTTCTTCACCAACTTTATATTCTCTTATTTTAATGTAGAGACACTGAAATAATCTGATTTCTACTGAGAAGAATCCGTAGAAAAATCCATCATTTAATTACAGAAAAGACGTGATAACATGGAGATTTTTTTGAAGTGCAGTAACATGTTTGAAGGCACAGATAAATAAACCCTGATAACTTTCAAACAAGAACAGTAAAGATGAGTTTGTAAAGTCTTTTTGCTGAGTTTTATTTGTGCATCTTTTTTTTGTTGTTGTTGTTGTTTGTTTTGTTGTTGTTTGGGAAGGTTCTCCTCTCTTCTTCTGCAGGTGATTACATGATGTCATGCTGGTGCTGCGTCGACTCGCTGACGACCTGGAGGACGGAAACACATTAAAGACACGTGAGTGAGTGAGTGTGACACTGTGGACTGTTTTATACGGAGGTAAACCTGCCCAGGTTCCTTTGGCGGCTGCGTTTGAAGACTGATTGCGTCACAACGGCGCGACTAGACTGTCCCATTAAATGCAGCCTTCCTTACCTATCCCAAGATTCATTGCGCTAATGGTAACGGTAATGAAAGCCGACAGACAGCCTGAGGATTACATTTTTAAATGTAAGTATTATGTTTCAGCTCAGTTCAGCAGCTAACGGCCCAACTGTTAAAACCACGCGCCTTAAAACCTCAAGATTTTGTTTAAAAAATTACGTCGTAGTCAAGGTTGCTAGGCGACGGTGTAACGGCAGGCTTTAGCTGGTGACGTACAGCATTGCGTTAAGATGTTAATTTAGTACGTCCTCTTTAATGTTGTTTTTTTTGTTTTTTGCAGCAACGCTTTATTTCAAGCTATTGTGAGCTTTTATTCTGAAAGATTCTGAAAGGAAGTTCCAAAGGTTACGTAGCTAGTTTGACAAACGTTCAGTAAATCAGTCGGAAACGCATAATATGTGACTGTGGATGAACGAGCTCAGAGACAGAAATATAGTTTATATATTGAGGCTCTTTGGAAGCGTCAAGGCAGCGGAAAGATATGAGTCACAACTTCCGGTTAGGACTTTCAGAATAAAATCAGAGCGGAACCAGAATGCAGATGATGAGAAAGCTCGTGGATTCTACCCAAAAAGATGATCATATGATCTTTGTACCACCTCTGTTGGTGACTGTGGGTTTAAATTAGCCTTTGTTTATGTTCTAGCCGCCATCTAATGGAATAGAAGAAAGTTGACCTGAGGCGAAACTGACTTGCTGTTTTATTGTTTCAAATTCTTCCCCATTTTTGAGTATTTTCTGAATTTCATATTTAAAATAACTTCTTTTTTTTTTTAACCATAGTGCAGCGACCTCCCTCATTCTTCCCTCTTTGAAGATAAAGGCCCTCATGTCTGGGACATTTTCAAAACAAGTTGATTTCTGTCGGTTTGGCACTTGTACTAAGAAAATAAGTTTTTCAGGATTTGCACACAGATAAAAATGATTTGATAAGCTGCAAGTTTTAATGTGTTGAAATACTTTCTTCTTTTCAAAGAGATAAAATCCCAGCATTCTGCACGTGGGCCGAGCCAAACTGTTGTTTCTTTATTGATAAAGCTGCAGCCCCGACTTGTTAAAGCATGTTTTCCCAGAATGCTGTGCGTGGGAATGCGGTGCGGTTTAGCTGAACCAGTTGTTGCATGTGTTGATGTGTTTACTTGGAAGAATCACAAATTCCTTCTGAATGAGATGAAAAAAAAAAAGGCACCACAATGTCATGCAGCTGAGTCCTCACAGATCATGATTTACTGATATTCTGCAGAGGTCAAAGGTCATGAGTTGAGTTAGCTTGAAAATTAGCAGAAATTATAGGTATAGCTTTATATATATGAGCTATTATCTCCCTCCACTTCAAAAAATTAGATGTAGATTGTGTTTTTCCTCAGTATGAGACTCTTTGTCTGTTCAGGGCAGAATAAACTAAAAGTGAACAGTGACCCAGTCTGAATATTGATCACTGCAGACATGAACCCATTAGTTTAGGATCAGAACTAATGGATTAAACAAATCAATATGTGAACAATCGAGTTCTTTAAAGTGTCGCTTGTCGACCCACAGTGGCAGTTTAATTTCACTAGATTATTAAAAGATGAGATAACTTTTATTTTCAGACATTTTTCAAAATAAAACAAAGCCTCTGTAACAGTTTTGTAACAACAAATATCAAATATCAGATCCAGATTTCCTAAGTGTGTGTGTGTGTGTGTGTGTGTGTGTGTGTGTGTGTGTGTGTGTGTGTGTGTGTGTGTGTGTGTTACCTCTCCGTCGCGGGTCTCGATGGTCTTGATGAGAACGGTTTTCTTTGAATGCATCTCAGAGGTTCGCTGCTGGTGTTCAGGGCTGGTCTCTGTTTCAACACAGACAGAAAACGTCAACATTAATATCATCATCAGCATCAACGTGTCATTTTACACAACATTTTATATCATATTTAAACTTTTTACATTCTAATTAGCTGTTGTTAATGTCTCACATTTCGCCTCTGATGCACTAATGTTGGTATAATGCCATGTATCATGTAAAACTCTATAAATCAGCTGTAAAAACACGTGCAGGTGAACTATCTTGTGGGTCACAGACTCCGGACCATGTGCTGGTTACAGAGGCGTGTGTCCTCTAGTGGTGTGTTCAGGTAACAGTGGATATGGTCGTACCTCGGAAGCTCAGGGTGGAGTAGGTCTGCACAGGCAAGGCAATCCTGCAGGGACAGAACAAATTTAAATCAATGCTAATTTAACTCTTACACACCTTCTACGATCAAACCCTTTATACTTACACAAAATCACACAATTAAAACAGGAAATTAATAATAAATCTAGTCTTCAATTTGAAATGAGTTCATCTATTTAGTTTCAGGAATTTTCCACAAACAAGTTATCACACATTATTAACTCATTTTAATTTATCAGAATTTATTTAATTATTAGAGGCCTTGACTTTAACTTTAATCTTTTAGGCTTTTTGTGCTTGTTAAATATAAAACAATCTGGTGCAGCTGTTTAATTTGAGTCACCTGCTCTCCTCTCCTTCCAGCAGCTTCCTGTAGGTGGCGATCTCCACGTCCAGCGCCATCTTGACGTTGAGCAGGTCCTGGTATTCGCGGAGGTGACGCGCCATCTCGTCCTTCATGTTGGCGATCTCCGCCTCCAGCCGGGCGATGTTGTCCTGGAAACCGCCGGCCTCGCGTCCGTGACGCTCCTCCATCTCCCTCATCTGCCTCATCAGGGACTCGTTCTGGATTTATTAAAGGGAAGAGGTGAGCTAGATTATAAAGTGTGTGTGTGTGTGTGTGTGTGTGTGTGTGTGTGTGTGTGTGTGTGTGTGTGTGTGTGTGTGTGTGTGTGTGAGAGAGACGTACGTTGCCTTTGAGTGAGTCGATCTCGCAGGTGTAGGACTGGATCTGGTGTCTGAACTCCATGGTCTCCTGCCGGGCCTGCTTCAGTGCCTCGTTGTTCTTGCTCACCGCCTGGTTCAGGTCGGACACCTGCAGGGTCAAAGGTCAAAGTTCAGGTGTTTTGCTGCTGTTGTCATCACTGATAGGTCACCTTTAAATCTTGTTTCTGCTGACCTCTGGTGATGTACAGGCATACTCCAGGACACTGTGACATCACTGTTGAGCAGCTTTGTGACGACGAAGTAATAATAATAATAATAATAATAATAATAATAATAATAATAATAATAATAATCATTATAAAACCGTGTGTCTCTCTCTCACCTTGGATTTATACCAGTCCTCGGCCTCCGAGATGTTCTTGGCGGCGATGCCTTCGTACTGGGCTCTGATGTCCCTCAGCGCCGCCGTCAGGTCTGGCTTGGACATGTCCATCTGGATCTGGACCTGACTCTCCTGCATCTGGGTCTGCAGCTCACGGATCTCCTGCAAGAGGAGGAGGAGGAGGAGGAGGAGGAGGAAGAGGGAGGTCAGGTCAGAGTGGGGTTAAACCTGTGTGTGTACATGTCCAGGTGGGAATGGAAGTAGCAACCAATTACTAATTACCATGGCAACCATTAATAACACCCTAAGAGCCAGGTGCTAACATCCTAAAAAGCTAATTGCTAATCGTCTCAATTGCGAGCATCAATGCTCCACGTTTTATCAAATTAAATCCCAGGATACCTCGACTACTTCCTCTGTTTGTACGGCGCTAAATGAGGCAGCTACTGTGTGATGCATTTAAGGACTACCTGAAAAAAACTGCACCACCTTGGACACATGAAAACAAGCTAATTCAATGCTAAATGAAGCAGAATCAAAGTGATCAGAGCAGCGGCTTGTTGTGAACACGTCCTCTGAGCAGCGCTACGTCTGGTTAGCATGCTAACTTCACCGCAGGAGAAGAAGTCTGATGCTGAGCTCACATCGCTCTAACAGCTGCTGTTGCTAACGTTAGCTATGTAGCAACAGCAAAAACTTTAATAAAGCTCCTTTAAATTTACTTTTAATCAACTTTATCTCGCTCTGCTTTTTTGATTTGATGTTGTCAGTCCAACATCTCGTGGTCGTGAGGCACTTGAGCTGCATCACTCCTGGTGACGCACTGGTGGTCGACCATCTGATATCAGCCCTCTAAAACACCAGTAATCACTCTACTAATGCCACAGCAACCGCTTGGCTTTGGCATCATGTAGCAAACACACACACACACACACACACACACACACACACACACACACACACACGCGTATCTAAGCTGACAAGCCTCTGCTGTTCAGACACAGTTGACGTCCACTGCTGGTACACAGAGTAATTTTAGCCAGACATCTGCTGCAGCTCTGCTCAGGCCTGCTGCCAACACACACGCTGAAACTGTAGCTGTACTTCACCAAGCCTCTCTCTCTCACACACACACACACACACACACAGATGTAACAGCAGATGCTAACAGACAGACAGGTCACCTGCAGCACAGTCAGAGAAGAGGCAGGTTAGTTACTGAGATTTGTTTTATCCCTCAAATCCATCAGTGAATAATCTAATTCCTTCCCTCAAATAATCATTTGTTCCCTTAATTTACCAAATACCTCCAACAAATGTTATTTGCACGTGTAATGCAAAGATCTGCTGCTTTAAAGTGCTGATGTCCTGTCAACAGAGCGCTGTGTGACCAGAGAGACAGAAGAAGAAGAAGAAGAAGAAGAAGAAGGAGGAGGAACCTCTTCGTGGATCTTCTTCAGGAAGGCGATCTCCTCCTGCAGCGTCTCGATGCGTCTCTCCAGGTCCAGACGAGCCAGAGTGGCGGCGTCCACGTCCTGAGGAGGTTCGCTCAATCAGTCAATCAGACACATGGTATTATTATTAGAAGTTGGCATCTTTAACTATAACTGTATGATGAAAAAATATTGATCAAATTTCATTAAGTACGAGTTGTTAGTGGATGCATGAACCTACAAGAAGGAGCTGGTGTAAAGACTTCATATTAACAGTGCTGTTCTATTATATTTAAAGACAGTGTTTATTTTCTCTAGTTCTGAGAAAATGTAACTTATATATATATATATACAACATATATATATATAAACTGTATATAAACTGTATATATATATAAACAGTCATGTGATGTGCAGGACTCACCGCCCTGAAAGCAGCCAGGTTGTTCTCTGCTTCCTCTTTCTGGAGAATCTCGTCCTGGAGTCTGGAGGACGAGGGAGGAGCAGATAACGAGTTTCCATCATTAATCACTGACACTATAAACATGTATATTATGGACCTGCAGCCACCAAGAAGTCCAAACGCTGAATCATTTCTTTCTTTTTTTGCCCTGAAAGAAGTGAAATCTAAACACACAGTTATTATACGTTATTATAAAAAACACCCACCGTGATTTAACTGTTTAATAAGAATCTGAAGAGAAACAGCACATTTATTGATGTGATTCCAGATGACATTGTAATCCTCTTAAGCGGTGAACACATGCTTGTTTTATTTATGACGCCAGAAAAACATCTTTAAATCAGAATGAACTGAGGAAACAAAGAGATTAATGAAAGAGACGGAAAATTCAGAGTCTGAATAAAACGACCTTTGGACAAAATCCTGACGGCAATAAAAGGAGATAAAACCTCAGATAAAGAGGGAGAACTGTGTAAATCCCTGTAAAAGACCTTCCAGTGAATATTTCATATTGAATTGAAATGGCGCTGTCTCCTCGCTGAGTCTCTATAAAAGTGGCACATGAGACGTAAACCACAGGGAGAAGGAGAAAGGACAGATCATCAGAGATCCTTCTTTCCTCTCCTTTTATAGAAGAGGACGCTGTAAACATGGTGTGTGTGTGTGTGTGTGTGTGTGTGATGAGCTCTAACTTTGGTCAGGCTCGTGCAGTAACACACACACACACACATTAGTCATCATTCAAATCAGCAGCAGACGAGTGTTTGACTTTAGCTTCATCTGTATTTGGTCTTCGCTGTCTGCGACTCGTGTGTTGCTCAGAGGAACTTCAGCACGACCTCGACTAGTAAATGATCCCAGATCAGCGAGTCCCGGCTTCAAACATACACATCATATAAAATATTAATAAGCTTCACTTTAGCTTTACTTTTCTTAATGAAAGAGCCACTACATTAATAATCACTGTTGCTACAACAGGAGTAATTGTACCTCATTTTAATCAGTATTGAAAGAAGGTTTCAGATTTATTACTTTATTATAAGTAGAAATTACATAAAAATAAGGGAAAAATAGTCAGTTACAAGTAAAAGTCCTTCAAAGATTGAAGTTTTATCAGTAAATGTACTTGGAACAAGTAGTAAAAAGTAAAAGTATTGTATGCAGCGTGACACCAATCCGAGAGGAATTATAAGGTTATTTAGCTTTAAAATGTTAATGAAGAGGCGGCACATTTACCTGCTTTATGCACTGTTGTTTAGTATTTTAAAAAAGGACGTTATTTATCTTGTAAAATAACATCAAATGGAAATATCTCATTGTCGTGCAGGAATCTCCAAACTCAGCGTCTCGCAATCAAAACAGTAACAAAAGAGTTTGGTGATGTCACGAAGGAGCGAGGCATCATGGGATTTACCCACAGATGAATTATCAGTTTCTCTGATGCTGCTCGTCGCAGGAAAAGTGTCAGATATGGAGCTTTAATGCAGAACAATGACATATTATGTCTTTCATGAATGTTCCTGTGTGCAGTATTCTACACAGGGAAATATTGATCATCTTAAATAACTCAAGTTGTTCTTTCCTCTTCTTCTGCTCTGGACAGAAATACGTTTCTGTAATGTTTGTTTGACTTGCTGTTTCTCAGATTGAAAGGTAACGCTGTAGTTTTCGCTGTGTCAGGTGATTCCTCTGCTTCAGTCTCTCACCAGCTGAACCTCAGCTTGTTTAAATTCTCCTCCCACTGCGTCACTGAGTCATCCTCAATCTCCTTCGTCTTTGGATGTAGAAATGATTTTTATATCCTTTTCACAACCCAAAATTAGCACAGTGTGTATAAAACCTCTGGATGTATGACGATATATAAATGTTAGGGTCTGTACATATATTACAATTATCTATCTGATGATTTTTTAATATTAAAAATGACATACGATTAAAATTTCTATATGATTATGTATGTGTTCTTAGTAATTTCTCATTCATTTAATTTTTAATTTAATTTGTCTAATATATAATCATACATACATAAACTGAACATAAATGTCAATATAGGAGAATTACTCCAATTTCAAATAGGTTTTATATAATTATTACATATATGTTTTTATTTTATATATACTTCATGTATGGAAGTTCAGTATATGAACATATATTACATGTCTATGGGTAAAGTTTGTGTTTGCTTCAGGCATCATTGTTACATAAGCTTCAGCTTCCTACGTTACACTGTAAATAAAAACACCAGCACTCGGGTTTAAAAATACTTTGTGTCACCACAACAAACAGCAGATACATGATGATACTCACACGTCTGTGTGTCATCACATGTGGCCGCTGTGAATCAGCTGCGTGTTTATTCAGATCTGTTGTTGTGTTCATGTTGAACTGCTGCCAAAAATCAGCATTTTCATTTTTTAACCCTCTGAGGTCTGAAAGTATTTCCTCTATTTCTACATTATTTCTTAAATGAAAGGTTTTTGCATATTACATGATACTCAAGTGTTTATATCACACCTGAATCACAGTTTGTTTATTGTGCTTCACCAAAGTCTACAGGTTCATAAAATAGTGCAATATGTGAGTAAAACAGTAGATAAATGGATAATAAAATGAATAAATAAAATTCTGTAATATCGAAATGTTGTTTCAACCAAATTTTTTAGGCGTTTTCGCTCCGGCTGTGAATCATGTTCGATCTCACGAGAGAAACTGAAGGTGGAGAGTCTGCGGATTCTAACCACATTTACACCACATTTCTACCATGTATTATCACACACACACACACACACACACACACACACACACACACACACACACACGCACACACACACACACACACACACACACACACGCACGCACGCACGCACACACACGCACACACGCACGCACTCACACACGCACACACACGCACACACACACACACGCACACACACGCACGCACGCACACACACACAAACTAGTAACATTGTAACCAGTTGACACACATTCACTCTTCTTCTTAAAGAGACACACACACTTCTTAAAGAGACACACACACACTTCTTAAAGAGACACACACACACTTCTTAAAGAGACACACACACCTCCTCTTGCCCCTCCCACCTGATTTTGAGCTTGTCCAGGTCGTCTGCGAGGTTGTCCCGCTCCAGATCAATGCGCGACCTCTGATTGGTCAGGATCTCCACCTGCCTCCTCAGCTCGCTCATCTCCTCCTCGTACAGGTCGGCGATGCGCGTCGGCTCGCGTCCGCGCAGGCGCTCCACCTCCACCGTCAGCGCCTGGTTCTGCTGCTCCAGGAAGCGCACCTTCTCGATGTAGCTGGCGAAGCGGTCGTTCAGGTGCTGCAGCTCGACCTTCTCGTTGGTCCGCGTGGTCAGGAACTCCTGGTTGAGGGCGTCGGCCAGGCTGAAGTCCAGGGTCTCGCCCATGCCGGCGTAGGTGCGTGCGACGGAGGCCCTCGACGACGTTATCGGGCCCCCGTAGTAGCCGGAGGAGACCCGGTAAGCCGGGGTCGACTTGCGGGTCACCTCATAGACCCTGGAGCTGACATGGCCCCCGCTGCTGCCGCCGGCGCTGTGGCCCAGCAGCGTGCGGTTGAGGGTAGGAGAGGCGTAGGTGCCGTGGCCGAAGGTGCGGCGGTAGGAGGAGGAGGAGCTGTAGGCGGCCATGTTGGAGGACACAGAGATCCTGGTGAGGGCTGCAGCAGAGAAGAGCACTGAAGAAAAACCTCCTGCCCCAGGCTATTTGTAGTTACCCCCTCCCTCGCTTTCTACCCCCCTCCTCCCTGTGAACTACCCTCCCTGTGTCTCTCGCTCTCTCTTTTCTTTCATCTTTCTTTTCCCTCTTTCTCCTCCTCTCTGTCACCGTCCCTCTCCTCTTCTTCTTCTCCATCTACCCTTCACTTTCCCTCCATTTTCCCTTTCTGTTTTTTTTCCAAATTTTCATTCTCTCTCTTTTCTTTTCTCCTTCCATGTCTCTTTCTTTCTCTCTTCCTCTTCCCATTTCTTTCTTTGCCACTTTCTGAACTTCTTTGGCATCGAATCGTTTTGTCCATTTACACCTTGGAAGTCGTTACATCGAGTATCTGTGATGCTGAAACTTGAACTAAACAACTCAAACGCGGCGACACGTTTAAATCGCTCTAAAACAAAAAGGATTTTATCACTTAGTTACAAAACAAATTGTAACTTTAATAAGGAAAGATCAGGAGAATCACATGTTTATGTCTGAAACTGCCTCACATTTTTCGGACGAGGTCTCCTTGTGGCAGTGAAAAATAATAAATGAGAATACTTTTTTGCAGAATCGGAGAATCCTGCAAAAAAGTCTCGGTGATTTTTTAAAGATGGACGTGACGTCACCCACAGTTTTCTGAAGAGCGGTTTTGGAGCTCAGATTGAGCTGCTTCACTGTCGCCTGGTTGGCAGTGTCTGACTCCGCCCCCAAACTTCCAGCTAATCCAAAAATGGTCAAAGGGGAGGGGCGTGTGTGGAGCCGAGACTTCGGTGCATGCACGCATACGCTCAACCACCTGTCACTCAAAGAAGCCACGCCCTCAATTTAAGCCTTAATAAAATGTAAACAAGTGAGTTAAATAAATATTCACCCCCCCGGACAGTTGGAGCCAGACTCTAGTGGTCGTTAGAGGAACTGCAGGTTTTGGGACTTCAGGGTTGCCGCCTGATTTTAACACAGTCGTAGTGGCGGTCTGAACTCGACCTTGGGTGGAGGTCACTGTTGATTTCTGTTTCCTGTTGACAGTCAGACTTTTTTTTTAACCACGTCCACAGTTGTTTCCGAAACTTATCAACCGCTAAACTTAACCGCAGAGGCTCATGTGGCTCGTCTTCGAAGGCGATGACGATCACGCCTCCGTGATCTCATTACATAACAATGCGAGGATGCGAGGACGGTGGCTTTCAGAACTCAGCGGCGTCCTCACATGGTGAGGCGGTGGCAGGTTGTTAATGACAGCAGCCGGAGGGGGAAGAGCTCTGACTAACCTGCCTTAAAAAGGAAAACTATCCCATCCTGAGAGACCGAGAGGGACAGCATGTGCCTGCAGGAGAAAGCCCACACTCCCAAACAATATGTGCCACTGATGATGATATCACCTCGGTGTGTGACAGTGAAGTGGATTTAGAGGGAGGGTTTCCCTCTGCCAGCTGACATCTGGACTCTACAGGCTCTGAGTCAACACAGACTGTGGTGAAAATATGTTTAACAGGGGAAAACACTTACACCAGTTTAAAACACAGACTGGTGAGATCATTTTATTCAAAACTTTGTACTGAGAGGATTAAAAAAAACAGCTGCTAATGTATCTAATCTTTATACAAAAAATATTCTCTCATTAAAACATACACAAGAAAATAAGGGAAGATTTAATCTGTTCAAAATGTGGATTTCAGTTGATCTCGATTCTAAAATCACAAACATGAGTTTACCCAGAAAGGTGGTGGAGGTGGAGTCCATATTGTGCTGCGTCACAACCTTTTTATTAAGTGCATTATTGCATTTGACTTATTTTTGATAAAATGAGTATTTTAATCTCCTTATTCTGTGGCTCTCCATTGTGTTGCGTTCACTGTCACGTGTCCTTTAAACGGCCCATTCGCCCAAAATTGGTACCTTTTCATGCAGGTGGCTGCTGCCCCTTTAGTTTTGGGACAGTGGAGTTGACTTGAATTTAGTTTGAGGTGCTGAAAATATTGATTGTTTAAATATTGATTATCTATTATCTATAGAAACATTTCTGTTAACCCGTCTGCAGAAAAAAACAGTCCCTTTACTCTGTTGGACCACAGTTCTGATCATGAGCCGCCGCTGTAATTACAGAGCAGACACTGGTTTCTGTTCCCATATGATCCCAGTATGTCCAACACTCCCACTGCTGCTCCTCCGCTGCAGCCTGTTGCTCTCATGTCTATTAATAGTGTGTGTGTGTGTGTGTGTGTGTGTGTGCGTGTGTGTGTGTGTGTGTGTGTGTGTGTGTGTGTGTGTGTGTGTGTGTGTGTGTGTGTGTGTGTGTGTGTGTGTGTGTGCGCACTCTCATCCTCCTGGGCTTCCTGGGAGACGACGCGAGCTGACAGCTGAAGCAAACATCTCTTCATCGTCCTCTTTCTCCCTCCTCCTCTCTGTCTCCCCCTGCTTCATCCTCCCTCCTCCTCCTCCTCCTCCTCCTCCTCCTCCTCCCTCAGTGTTTAGGACTATATAAGGCCGGTGGAGTGATACGGTGATAAATGGCTGTAAACTAACATGAGTGAGTCAGGAAGTGACAGCGAGGTCTTTAAATAAAACCAAACCATTGATTCATTAATTGATTCCAAACAGTTTTACACTCTGGCTGCGTTACTGATCATTTCTCCTTATTGGGATTAGAAGAATCTCAACATTGTCTGCCATTAGATTCTGGCTTGTTTTTTCTAAATGCAAACAGTCCACATAAGGAACATTTGAGGCGTTTAGTTGTTGCTCTCCACAGTGATTTATAGTGATAGTGGTGGATGTGTGGTGTCCAACACAAACACAGAAGTTCCATGTAAAAGAGTTCAGACCAAATATTTCCACTGTTATAATTAAAATGCCCAGTTTTTAGTTGCTGAAACAACTGTGTGTCTCCAACCCGATACAAGTCGGACAATGATGGAGCTATGACCAAGACTTTCCTGTTCATCATCTCACAGATTTCTGCAGTTATTTATTATTATGAATGTTGTATGTTATTCATTTATCATTCAGGAATAGCGTGTACTCTGAGTGCACATGGGGATTGTGTACTTACAGTATATTGTGTGTACTTTGTGTGCAGCACTTGTGCAACTTGGAGCATTAAAGTATCTCTTGTGTCTGTGCTGGTTTCTCTCCACTGGTTTCCAGTGAGGTACAGAATTGATTTTAAGCAAGTACTGGCACCAGGTTACATCTCTGAACTGCTCCTCCCCTGTTCCACCTGCAGACCCCTCAGAACTGCTGACCAATCACAGCTCTCCATTCCACACACCCAGGTGGGCGAACTTTTTCCATCGGCGGCCCTTAATTGTGGGTCAATATTAAATCTTAGATCTTAGACAACCTGTCTAAAAGACCCATCTCCTTTCCTTAGCTTCATGTTTGATGTTTGTGTTATGATTTTACTCAGATATTAAATACTTTTATTCATTTAGTTACATCCTCTTCAGTCTGCATTTACATATAGTCATTCATGAGTTTTTTATTGATTGTAATCAATTAAAAGACCCCAGCATTTAATCCCTTTGTTAATCACTCTGGTGAACATTGGTTGTTTTTAAATGTGCTTAATCGACTTATCTTGGATTCAGGAAAATGTGTATCATAATCGTGGCTATGACATATGAGAAATACAATGACCCTGAAATAGATAAACAACTGAGATTAAAGTTGAAAACACTCAAAATGCTGAAGGCAGTGAAAAATGAGAGCGCTGTAATTCACCGCCTGGCCGCTGGGCGTCAGTGTGGCGCTGCGTCTGAAAACAGTCGCTTCTCTCTTTCTGCTGCTGTCAGCTCATCTGTATCCGTTTGTCTTTCCCGTTGATCTGCGGCGGAGTTCAGACTTTGAAAGTCCAATTAATGCAGGTAAGTGCCATAAAAAAAAAACTATTTTTATTGTCGCTGCGGTGTGTGGAGGTGTTGCTCCCTCACTGAGAGCTGCGTTGACTTCGGCCACTACTGGAAGAGGAGCGAAGAAGAAGAGGCACGAAAACTCGAGTTGTCCTGTGAAGGTTAGCTGGTGAAGCTAACAGTCGATGCATCCCTTATCGGACAAGTGTGGTGCTTAGACGGCTAATTAGTGTTTGAATTGAAGTCGATTAGTAAAGTATTTGTGATTTCATAATTATTTGAATATAATTAACCAGTGGTGTTTCGGTATTTATGTCTGGTTAATCGGAAAGTAAAAGCAAAGTCTCAAAACTTTAAACCAGTGTCCGAAGTTGGAACTAGTCGCCAGTAGCTGCTAGCTGCTAGCTTTGCTGTCTCATTCCTTGTGATTATTATCTGACTTTTGTCCTTTTTTTGACTGTTTTCTCTCAGTTTTTGATCATGAAGAGCACCAAAGAGGCCGTGCAGTCCGCTGCCAGAGAGTTCCTGCAGTTTGTCAACAGAGGGGTGTCTCCGTATCACGGTACAGTCTGAAAAACTATGAATTTATATTTTAACTCTCCAGATTTTTTCCAAAATGTCTATAAAAATTGAAGAAGAAAAAAAATTATTTTCCTCATACAATGACCATTGAAGGTATGTACTTCAAAGATGCATTTAAATGTTTAAATTACATTTTCCAACACAAAATCCTCTATTACAGTATGTGATTTAATATTCTAGTATTGATTTATATTATGATAAAATAAACTGTCTGGACACCACAATAATACACCCATATATATTAGATTAAGAGATCCCTCGGTATAAACAGTGTCTTTATTGAACACACCCACAAAAAGTAAGTGAAGCCAGAGATTTAATAACTGGTGGAACCTGAAACCAGCTGCTCCAGTAGCTGGTTTCAGACCTGCTCAGTGTCAGAAGCTGGATTTGATTTTGTCTGAAGTAGATTTACTTTGATGTTCAGGGTCAGCAGGACAAAGACCTGAAATGATCCTGGAAGAGACTTTGATAAACCTGGGAATTAATTCTCCCCTCGATGATGCCGAGCTGCCGTTTCCACCACACATAGAGCTGCATGTGTTGTTCTGGAGGGCAGCTTCTTCCTCTGTGGTGTCCACGGCAGGAGTTTGTTTGCAGGAAGTGTCTCTCCTCCAACCTGGTTTCATGGACTGGACTCCAGAGTTGATAACTGATTAGCTTCTGTGTCTGTTGACACACCGTGATTTGTGTCTTATAAGTTCAAATAGATTGTGTCTCTTCATTATTGTGACTTGGATGAAGATCTGATCCGACAGATTTAAACAGAAATGGAGGAAATTCTACAGAGTCACTTACTTTTCCTGTTAATGCTCTTTATCACTTTCCCCCCCTGAATATGTGACACATCTTTAGTTCTTGTCCTAATTGTCAAATTTTGTCCATTTTTAAACCTTCATGTTTAATGTTTTAGCAAAACCTTTGTGGATTTATTCACATTTCATTTATAATTTATAGTATTTTAGATTAACAGTTCAGATTCTGTTGGCTGTATTTGATATGAAAGACTTGGCAGCTGTTTGGAGTTTGATATGAAGCTCTCTCTCCTATAATGTGAAAACAAAGAGATGTGTGTGTGTCAGCGGTAAACAGGTTCCAGGTCGAGACGCCGCTCAGCTCCGCAGACGACTTTGAGCTCGAGATAAGAGAGTTTCTGCAGATGAAACAGATATTTCATAATGTCTCTCACCTTCGCACTCTGATCTCTGGCATCTGCCTCCAACAAATAAACAGCATAAAAGCAATAAAAATTAACTTTATTATTCATCATTAACTGCATTCCTGCTGGTCGTGCAGGAATTTCTTGATGTACGGAAATAAAGTTTTAAAAAACCAATGTTGGAGGAAGAAATGCACAAGCTGATTAAGGACTAAGACAAAAGCAGCTTCCAAAATAGGAAAATCAAAAATATATTTTAATGCAAACTAAGTGCTTTCCTACTAAGTTCAACATTATTATTTGCAGCTCCAATAAAGTGACTCAAGGAGGAAGAGCTTCATTTAATGACCATGTTGGAAGCAAATGAAACAGTCATGATTATTTTACTCATCGATACAATAATCTCTGAGTGAGAAAACCCTGATTTAATCTTCTCAAACAAAGACTCCACACCTTCAGTGTCGGGACGGAAAAACTGAAAAGTCCATCCATGTATTTTCTTCCGTTACTCCGGGGTGGCGTCGCGCTGGCAGCAGGTTAACCATGGCGTTCCAGACGTCCCTCTCTCCACCAACATTTCCCAGCTCCTCCCGGGGGATCCCGAGGCGTTCCCAGGCCAGATGGGATATGTTATCCCTCCGGCGAGTCCTGGGTCTCCTCCCAGTCGCACCTGCCCAGAAAACCTCCGAAGGAAGGCGCCCAGGAGGCGATCAGATGCTCGAGGGAGCTCCGAGCTCAGCGAACAGAAACATCGTCATCTCTCCCTCTTCTTCTCCCTGCAGTGGTGGAAGAATGCAAGCGGCGGCTGCTGGAGGCGGGATTCATCGAGCTGAAGGAGTCGGAGCAGTGGGACATCAAGCCGGCCAGCAAGGTGAGTTCACTCGTCTTTAGTGAGAGGAATAAACGTTTGTTTATGTGACATATTTGAAACGAATAAACTGAACTAGAATCTTTATCTCAGCTCTTCATCATCTCCCTCTCTGCAGTACTTTGTGACCAGGAACTTCTCCAGCCTCATCGCCTTCGCTGTGGGCGGAGGCTACCTGCCAGGAAATGGCTTCTCCATGATCGGAGCCCACACAGACAGCCCCTGCCTCAGGGTGAGAGCCGTTCGCCTCGTCAGAATAGCTGCGGTGTGAAACGGCAGCAGGTCGGATCACAGGAAGAGAAGCAGCTGAAATCAGAGGAGACGGAGTGAAGTGGTTTTTAATGTTGTTGTTGAGACGTGAGTTCGTCCCTCTGGAAACTGATCCGAGGAAATAAAAGCACATCACGTTTATGAAGAGTCAAATTATACAGCTGAAATAATTCTTAGTCTTTTCTTTATTTAGGAAGTGATCGATACTGATATTGACAAAGAGCAGCATTAAAAACTGGCATTTATTATGTCATAAAATTAAAGATATGACAGTAAATTCCTAATAATGAATAAATTATGGATGACTCTTAACCACTGTTGTTTTCCATTGCTAACAGTAAAGCACAACCATGAATTCTTCTTCTTCAGTATTTGACTGTAGGTGATCATGTGATCAATGGGCGGACATGTTGAACCGCAGCGGAGAGTCTGTCACAGGAAGCAGCTGCTTGATCAGAGGGTGAATGTTGTGTGTTTCAGGTGAAGCCGAGGTCTAAGAGGACGAAGCAGGGCTGTCTGCAGGTGGGGGTGGAGTGCTACGGCGGCGGCATCTGGAACACCTGGTTCGACCGTGACCTGACCATCGCCGGCCGTGTCATGGTCAAGGTTAGGATTATTAACGTTATTAATAATGTCAGGAAAACAATGCAGAGAAAAGCTTGAGCGATAAAAGCAGGTGTGTTCTTCCTCCTCCTCCCCCTCCTCCTCCTCCTCCTCCTCCTCCTCCTCCTCTTCCTCCTCCTCCTCCTCCTCCTCCTCCTCTTCCTCAGAGTGGCGGCAGGCTGCTCCACCGTCTGGTTCACGTCCCCAGGCCTCTGCTGAGGATCCCTCACCTGGCCATCCACCTGCAGCGGGACGTCAACGACTCCTTCGGCCCCAACAAGGAGAACCACCTGTGAGTAACGACGCCGCCGCTGAGTAAAGATGGTCGAGCTGAAACTGAACATGACGGCAAATTACAAAATCAATAATCAAAGATTAGGTTTGGACAAAAGGTTTTTTCCTCCATAATATTAAGTAAAGGAGAGAAAACCTGGTGATACTGAGAGTGACGCAGGAAGTTTAATGTTTGTTGTTTTACCACTTTAAACACGTTTTCTTACAAACTGCTGGGTTTTATTTTTGGAGTTTTGTCTTCGTCAGTATTTTGTTCACACTTCCTGTGTTTCCGCCTCAGGGTTCCCGTCATCGCCACGGTCGTCCAGGAGGAGCTGGAGACGGGTTGTGCGTCCTCTGGAGACGCCTCCGCCGCCGCCAACACGGTAAAAGCAACGCTCGCACACAACAACAACAACGCTCCGAGGAGAGCTTCAACATTTACTTCGTTTTAGTTCCCGCTTTATTTTCTATCAGCTGATATTTTAAAGTGAGACGTGACGCGTTGCGCCGTCGTCCCTCCTCAGGCGGAGAAGCACCACCCGGCGCTGGTGAAGGTGCTGTGTTCGGAGCTGGGCGTGGAGCCGGAGGCGCTGATGGACTTTGAGCTGTGCCTGACCGACACTCAGCCCGCGGTGAGTCGACCACTGACCGCCACCTGCGATCGTCCACTGTGACGCTTTCATTTTAAAAGTGATCATGATGATTGATCCTCCTCTGTTCAGGCTTTAGGAGGTGTGTACGAGGAGTTCATCTACTCTCCTCGTCTGGACAACCTTCACAGCTGCTACTGCGCCCTGCAGGTCACAACCTTTTTATGTTTTCGTCTTTACTGTCAGAGCTTTATTTCCCTCTGTCTCTTCCTCTTCTTCTTCTTCTCACTCTTCAGTCGGTTTTTATTCATTCTCTTTGAACTGATCTCGGTGTTGCAGCTTCTCTTCAGCAGGAAGCCTCACAGTGAAACGCTTGATTAACGAACGGTCACTTCCTGTCCGTGTCTCAGGGCCTGATGGCGTCCTGCTCCGGAGACTCTCTGACCAAAGATCCCAACGTCCGCATGATCACTCTGTACGACAACGAAGAGGTGAGTCGCCTGAACGCATCATTAGAAGCAACACGCCCTGTCGGCGGTTCGCAGCCTGGAGGTTTCAGGAGGGAGAAGAAGAAGAATAAAAAAGAACTGAAAAGTGTTGAACTAAAGAGTTTTCTGGTTGCTGCGTCTCTTTTGGATTTTTCTCTTTAATGAGTGATTGTGTGTGTGTGTGTGTGTGTGTGTGTGTGTGTGTGTGTGTGTGTGTGTGTGTGTGTGTGTGTGTGTGTGTGTGTGTGTGTGTGTGTGTGTCCGTGTGTCCGTGTGTCCGTGTGTGTGTGTGTGTGTGTGTGTGTGTGTGTGTGTGTCCTGTAGGTGGGGTCAGAGAGCGCTCAGGGTGCTCAGTCCAACCTGACGGAGCTCATCCTCACCCGCCTCTCCGCCTCCGCCTCCAACCTCACGGCCTTCCAGCAGGCGGCGCCGCTCTCCTTCATGATCAGCGCTGACATGGCGCACGCCATCCACCCCAACTACCAGTCAGTACCGACAGCACGACACACAGCGCTGCGCTTTATTGATCAGTCTGTCATTTCTGATTTGATGATTTCTCCTCAGGGAGAAGCACGAAGAAAACCACCGGCCGGCTTTCCACAAGGTGATCAGATTGATTATTGATTATTGATTATAAATCTACCTCCTGATCACGTGATATATAAAACCCCGTCCACAACTCACACTCCTGTTTCTGGATGTAACTTTTCTCTCAGGGGCCAGTGATCAAGTTCAACAGCAACCAGCGCTACGCCACCACGGCCGTCACCGCCGCCATCGTCAGGGAGGTCGCCAGCCAGGTTGGCGTGCCCCTGCAGGTACTGTGTGTGTGTGTGTGTGTGTGTGTGTGTGTGTGTGTGTGTGTGTGTGTGTGTGTGTGTGTGTGTGTGTGTGTGTGTGTGTGTGTGTGTGTGTGTGTGATTATAGATGAACTGTTTGCAGACGGAGGCTCAGTAGCTTTTCATCTCTTTGTGCGTCTTGAGTCACTCGGCAGCGAGCGCAGATCTCCTAGCAACGTGCCGGACGAGCTGCAGAACAACAGAGAGGAGAAGAAGAAGAAGAGAGAGAGAGTGAAGAAGAGACTATAAGAGATGATGAACATTCATTAGAAGAAAACAAAGTGATGCTGAAAGACCAGAAACATGTTTTTATTAGATCCTGTCAACATCAAATATCAAAGAACGTCTGAATTTAAACAGAGAAAATAGAGAATTCACTGAAAATGAAAATCAAGTTATTTTTTTATTCCATTCTAATGAAAAGAGAAAAAGGGAGGAAGATGGAAGACTGATAAAGAATGACCTCTGAATGGAGATGATAAGATAACGACGGGGGAAAGGTTGCGTCCGTTGCCTGGGGTGATGAGGTTTAATGACCTGAGCTGATTCTCATCAGCCGTGTAGACGACTTACTGTAACTCATAAAAACATCTTTTTCAGCGAGGCGGGAACAACTGGACGTTTGTACTTGATCTATTTCCTTTCATTTGTCTTTCATACTTACATCTTTTAATACTGAATTCATTAAGAGTTTTCAGTCCTCGTAGTGAAAACTGAAATGTGTCCAGTGGGTAAATGTGTTTCCTGTGCCGGGGATGGCGGCCATCTTGGAGAGAAACAGAACCTTGTTTCCACATTTGAACATTACTGCAGTTATCTATGTGGCAGAGTGAGTGAGTGACCTCTGACCCCTCCCCCTCCGCAGGATGTGATGGTCCGTAACGACAGCCCGTGTGGAACCACCATCGGACCCATCCTGGCCGCCCGCCTCGGCGTCCCCGTGGTGGACATCGGCGCTCCGCAGCTGTCCATGCACTCCATCAGGGAGATGTGCTGCACCTCCAGCGTCCTGCAGAGCACCACCCTCTTCAAGGTAAACAAACAAACGCACCTTTTGTCCCCGCGGTGCAGCGGAGGGATGTTTGTTTTGTTACTTCAGGACGAGCAGCAGCGTCGTGTTACAGCTGTTGCTTCTTTCAGTGAGTCGAGTCGAGTCACGTCGGCGGCACAAAGGAAACAAACTCACGCAGAGAGAAGTCGACTCACTTTAGATCTCAACAAAGAGATCTAAAGAGAAGGAGGGAGGAGCTTCACAAAGTCAGTTTCCTGCAGATAAAGCAACACACAAACACCAACAACACGTCTGATTCATGATCATCTGCTTCCAGCTTCACCACCGGAGGATTTGTCTGTTTTATATCCGTGTAAACTGAATATATTTGGTGTCGTTTTGATTTAATAGATGATAAAAATAAAGCTCTTAAAGGCGTCCTCCACGTGTGCAGCGGCTCCTGGCACCTAAACATGGATGGAAACAGTTTCAAATGTTTCCTGAAGGAAAAAACCTCACGGATTAGAAACTCTGAACAAACACAAGAAGAAGAAGCAGCAGCAGCTTTAAGTTCTGCTGCCGTGTAAAACTTGTTTTCTGCGGGTGATTTCCCGTCAGACGAGGTCTTTGTTTTTAATGACGTAGAATCGACAACATATAAAACTCTCTGTGCGACACGTTAGATTTGTGCCTTTGGTTTGAAACAATTCAAGCGTCCTCATCTCTGTTTCCTTTGACTTCGCTGCAGATGTTTGACATTTATCTTGACTTTAATTGTTTTAAATCACGCCCCCACTTCCTGTCTGCTTCCTCCTGCAGGGTTTCTTCCAGTTGTTCCCCGCAGTGAGGAGCACCCTGGTCGTGGATTAGGATCACACCTCATTTTCAACCTCAGAACACGCTGGGAGTGTTGCCGTGGAGACCTGTGCTGTGGACCTTCGTATTAATCACATACAAAGACACACAAGCACTTCCTGATCTTTAACCACCGTGAAATGAAATTGTTTTAGAAAATATTAAAATGCTGAACAGTCTTTTTCTTGAGTCGTCTCCTCTTCTCGTGTCTCGGCGACAAACGCAGGTGAAGGTGAGAGCGGGAGGTTTCATCCTGCGGCTCGGGTTTCATCTCACCTCCTCACTTTTAATAAAACGCTGATGTGCTGCTCTGCCAAGAGTCTGAGCAGGAGGAGATGAGATGGACTTCAGATCCGTGAGAGCCACGTCATGATGCAGAGAGGGAAGAGGATGAAAACACCTCCACACTGTAAAAAATGCCTGGTTCACAGTCTTTAGCTTTTATTATCAGATCTATCACCGTGTTTATCTGTTATTGAATCTTTATTTCATCAGGGTTAAAATCTATTTTCCAAGAGAGACCTGAGAACAAGAAGCTGTCACAACAGAGACGACAGCTGCACGATGCAAGAAACTAAGACACAAAGAATCAGCAGAAACATTTCCGACAGTCGGGGTGAAAGGATCTTCATCCTGCTGCGACGTCTTCCACAGATCAACGTCCTGGAAGAAGCAGAACTGTGACGATGACCTGCAGTGAATGAAACATGGCGGCTGGTGTTGAGACTCTGGATGTTTCAGGGCTGAATACAAATGATGCAGAAAATCAATTTAAAGATTTAACTGTAAGAATTAAAGTCCATGACAAACCTGAGTGGTCGAGATGTTTCTCGCCTCATGGTGAAAGAAAACACTGAAATATCACATTGACATAAGTATTCAGACACTTCCTCCAGTTCTCTTGAGATGTTCCTGCACCTTGATTAGAGTTCACCTGGTGATGAGCTTCACAGCTGACAGGACTCAGGTCTGATCAGGTCTGATCGGGTCTGATCGGGTCCAGCTCCGGGAGTCCTGGTTCTTCCAATCTCCTATTTAAGAAAGATGGAGGCCACTGAGCTCTGGGGTTTCTCTCTGATAAACACTGTCAGGTGTCATTATGCAAAAACTAATCCCTGCACAGCGACCTGTGACCTGTGACCTGTGACCTGTGACTGGGGGGGGGGGGCTCTGTCTGGTTGGTAATGCAGCCTAGGAGGAAATCAGTGATACTGTTGGACAGTGTGGATCTAGTAGGTATTTATGCTGTTTTTATTTGCTCAGTTCATTTCTTGCAGTGTGGCGCCTCCTCTTACCCGCCTTTCCGACCAACCTCTCCCTCTCCCTCTCTCTTTCTCACGCACGCACTCACACACACAAACACGCACACACCTCCTCTCCATCAGTCCCGATCAGCAGCAGCAGCAGCAGCAGCCTCTCCGCAGACATGGAGAGCTGGTAAAGGTGCAGCAGCAGCGGCGGCTCCCCCCTCCTCTCCTCCGGTGGATGCTGGATGTACCATGAGGTCTCCGCGGCTCTGGGCGGCTCTGTGCCTCCTCCTCACCGCCTCCTGCCGGCTCTGCGCGGCCGCCCGACACGGTAAGAGTCCGCGGATCGGGTCAGATCCGCGGCTGATGGAGACGGATGCACTTGTGTTTTTTAATGAACTCGGTGCTTCAGGCGGGAGGCGGCGCGTAAATCACGACTTCCCCGGTGAAAGCTCCGTGTTGCAGGGTTCCTATAGTAACTGTTGTACTCAGCAGCCAGTGTGGAGCGAGCTCGCAGCACTTCATGGCTCAGTTCAGATCTTATTTCCAACATTCATCCAGGGTGTTTTAAAATATACAGGTTTTCCTGCGGAGTTTGGTTGTAGTTTCATCCTTAAAATAAAGGAGCAAATCATTCAGCTGTAACATTCATATAATAAACCTCCAATCAGGTTTATTCTGCTGTGAAAACTGATCAGTTCTGCTTTCTGTGGAGCCAATAGATAAGCTGTAGATCAATGAGATCAATGTAATTCATCTTCCAGCCACCTTTGCTTTTCCTGCCCCTGATCTGTTTACACTGACGCAAATACTCTGAGCAGGATGTGTCTGACTGCATGAGTCAATCACTCTGTTCAGTCTGCAACGACAACAAACTCACAGCCACATCTGTGTCTGTATCCAGGAGAAAGTAGAAATCTTCTCCCTCTAAATCTACAGCAACATTCCTCATAATAATATGATCTTTTGATCTCTTGATTCCATTTGAGGTGAATAGATTATAGATTATAGATTATAGAATAATGTTCCATGAAGCAGAAACACCAATCTTCCTACATTATAGGCCTCATATTGTCAGTAAAATATTAACTAAGATCATGTGAACATATGGAGACTGTATATCTATATCACATAACTTCATTTAATTTGTTTTAAGAAAGAAAATAACTTTATAAATGTTAAAGATGATAATGAAAAGGATGGAGGGATATTGTGTAAATTGTGATGATTATTGGGGAGATAAAATCACGTTTAGCTCTTTTAATGTAACGTCATATTAACATCCAGAAGTATTTCATTATAGATTCATGATTATGTTTCAGGAATATTTAGTTAAAGTAGAACTGCAGCAAAACATTACCATTACAAGGTCTATTGAGTAGCTGTCCTGGAGCTTTCAGTCATATCAGACAGTCTTCTGGGCCTTTGCCTGCGAGGTCCATGCAGCGATCTGCCTGTGGTTTTAAGACCAGTATAGTTTCACTGCTGGTCCCACAGCGACGCCAGATTATAGAGACGTGATAGAACATTACTGAGACATTAAGTCTGTAATTGACTCATAAGCTGTAAGATCTCAACATCCTGAGAGGAAGACTTTCAGAAAGATGAAAAGTTACACAGCGATCTCCCAAAAAAGATGTTTCAACTGTCTCTTCAGCTGCTGGTATTTCCAGCTGAAAACAAAATGAAAATGTCAGTAAATGACAGTAAAGTCTAGAAACATATATATAATCTTTTAGCCACAGTTTCAACCCTCTCTAAAGCTCCATGACTCCAGCGTACGGTGTTTAATTAGTCTCTTTAATAAGAGTGGCTAAAAGATTATTCAGATTTATTTAGATTTAGATTATCTGAAATGAAACGCCACACCTGTGCTGCACTCACACAGGTAGACTGTCCGAGTAAAAAACCCCCGCAGGAACATTAAAGCAGCATCATGACTCATAACTGACCTCTCGGCTCACAGTAATTACACCGGTTTCCTGTTTCCTTCATGCACTTAACGCAGTACAGCGTTTCAGCACCGCGGAGAGCGACCAGAGTGTTTCAGCACCGCGGAGAGCGACGACTAAATCCTCTTCATCCACCAGTTGCTTCCAGCTGCTTTTTTTAATCTGAAAACATGATTCAATTACATCCCTCATGGATTCATACAGAGATTTTATTATTTCCTCAGTGAAATTATAATATTTCAAGTTATTTTAATACATGAAGAGACTCTGGATGTCTGTCTGTGGAGTTTACAGTTTAATGTTGTTTCTAGTCTCAAGCTTTGATGTTTTCTCTTGGATTTCTGAAGATGTGATGGTGAAAAAGCTCCTGGTTCAATCTTTACTTTCGCTCATTACTGGATATTTTTCTTCCAACAGCAGCACTGTGTTAGTTTAGAGCGTCTATTTCCATATGAATCAGTTGGTGCTCCAGCAGGACGGTGTGTGTTCAGTCAAAATAAATCAGTGTGTGTGTGTGTTGTGATGAAGGAACATGTCAGCCAGTGTAATCGGAGTAAAGTTTAGAGTTCAAAGGTCAACTGAGCTGAGGAGGGTTCTGACCCGGCTGCCTCTGCTGCCACTCAGCAACACGACGCAGGTTTAATTCTGTCCGTTCCAGGCTGACTCATTCCACCTTAAATACCCTCTGGCAGGCGGCAGAGCAGAGGACGAGCTCACACTCTCTCACAGCAGCAGCCACAAACGCCAGCGGCACCATTACCACAACGACACTGAATTCAATCTGGAAGTTAATGGACGATAAAAGCAAAGCACAGAGACACTGATGATGATGATGATGATGATGATGATGATGATGATGATGATGATGGCGGCAGGCTGGAGTTGATCGTGAGTCAGCCTGATTTTTTTAAATTAGGTAATTGCACAGTTTTGGCAGTCGCAGAAAAACTGTCTGAAAGAACTGATGTCTTTTCAACACTGTGATTATTTGCTTCATTTAAAGGCCAAATTTATATTCCACATTTCCTTCTTCCACTGAATTATGATCTGAATCATCCTGTTAAAGATAAAGTTTTAGTCTGAAACAAGTTCCCATGTTAAAGTTTAACGCGATTAAAACTAAAACTACTTCGATAAGTTTGTTTAAGATTTAAGTTGAGATTAGATTGTAGTGTTGTAAAATCACTGTTGACTTTTTCACTTCTGAAACGAAGCCACTGCCTCAACAGTCACGCTTCAGTTTCCTGTTACAGATGACTGTTGTGTAGATGTGATTACTGCCAGACACGATGAAACAAACGGATTATTCTGTGTAAAACAAACATTTTAGATATGGACGTTTATTCATTTAGCCTGTCAGAGGTCAGAGGTCATCGGGCAGCAGTCAGACGTCGTGTTGCAGCCTCGACAGAGAGAGAGAGAAGGATTTCTCAGGCAGGGATGAATCAAGAATCCTGGACCATGTTTCTCCTCGTCTGGTTTGGAAAAGCAAAGATGTGACGGACTGATGTGATTGTAATTGTAGACGCCACTCAGCATATTTGAGCTTTTATTTTGACACAACGACCACAGCCCAGAAAAACAAAATGGAGCCGGTGCTGTATGTAACCTCAGAGGAAACCCTGTGTGATGGAGCCAGACGGCGACTCTCCACTCTACCTTCCCTCTCTAATTAGATCCAACTGGAGGATTCACTTTTGTTATTGAGACGGGGAGAGAAGCCGGAGGAGTTTCCCCTGAGAAACATAAAGCGCCTGAAGAGGCTGTAAAATCTTGGGTTATAATCAGAATATGATCCCAGATCAGTTTCAGGTTGCAGAAAATACTGTTTCATGTTCATACAAACAAAAGCAGCTGAAAATGGAAGAAACGAAGCTCTAAAGTTACAGCCTGCGCTTTTTATTCTTCAGCTTTTTCATTAGAAATCTGACAGAAAATATTAATTCATGCTATAAACTCAGCACTTTCTTTTAATAAATGATGCGTATCAGATCATGTTTGATCATCAGCACTAATAGTATTTCCCAATGAACCGACTCCAGAGGGTTAAAATCATGATGGAAGTTATTAAGTGGGACTTTGTAACTAAGAAACAACAAAATGTACTTTTTATAAATGAAGATTTGAGTTTTTATGGCTCCTCTCTTCTGCTTGTTGTTAAACTGCTTTTTAAATTGATCTGATGCAGATTTAATATCAGAACCTGATAAAAGAAAGTAAGGACATGAAGACCTGGTTCATAAATCTGCAGTGAGACGAGGTTCACATGAACTAACTGCTCATGTTGTAACAGTGTGTGTGTCGATCAGAGTTACACCCTGGTGATGAGTCGCTGGTGTTGTGTGTTGGAGGAGCTGACGGAGATCTTCTGGAAACAGACAGTCGAGGAGGGAGGAGAGGCGAGGAGAGATAAGATGGGAGGGAGGGAGGGATGTGTGGGTGGAGGAGAGAGAGGACGGAGCAGAGATTAGTCATCATGTGGAGTTTGGACGGAGGCGGCGGACGGATGGAGGGATGGAGGGATGGAGGCAGAATCTCTCAGTTCTATGTTTAGCTGCGTCTCAGCTTTCTGGTTTAATGGAGATTCCCTCTCTGAGCGGCTGCGTGTCGTCATGTTCTCCCCACTCTCACTGACTCTATAGGTTCCAGGAGAAAGAGAGAAGCTCCGTCGTCTGTCAGGGTGGAGGAGGGAAGAAAATCCCCTCTTCAGACACTGTTTCAGTGATGTCACATTAGCACCTGAGGGAACTGTGACGTCACTCTTTCATGCTGAAATCTTACCTGCGTCCTGCATCAGAGAGGAGGGAGTGGAAGCACCGTGTGTGTGTGTGTTTGTGGTTCTGTCGTACAAAGTGTGTTTTCTTAACTTATCACAGGAAGTGTGAATAATACAGAGGATTGTATAAATCCTTAATGAAAACTCAAGGCAAACAGAACGCAGCCTCACATCTGCTGCTGTTTACCGCCTCGCTACAGATTAGGGCTGAGGAAAAGGTCAACTGTAACACACACACACACACACACACACACACACACACACACACACACACATTCAGAGACGCTTAGCAACACAACCTTGACATCCACCGTAGCTGACTGTTCCAGCCGGGGTTTCCCCAACTCATGTCTGAATATATTCAGTTTCTAAAAGTGTAAGACGTCTTCTCTCAGCTCTTTGTTAGTTATTAGAAAAAGAACAACATTTAAAAATCGTCCTGAACCATCAAGTGTTTGTTTGTCTGTTTGGCCACTTTCAGTGACGTCTGTATCACAGCTGGTGAAATATGTGTATGAATGAAACCATAACTTCGTCAGTGCTGATGAAGTTTTCCGCCTGTTTCTCTGCAGGCTGCTTGTTTGAGAAGAAGCTCTGTCCCAGAGATCAGCTGTGCAACGATGGTGAGTGTTTGTGTTTCACATTTACATCACACACACTCTGTTACTGACCTGGAGCCATAAGAACGATAGAAATATCACGGTGTCGTCAGGTATAAAGAAGAGAAACATAGAATAAAAATGTTTTGTCAGTCAGTCTCCTCTCTCCACGATGCGATGGCTGCTTTGTTGTGACATCACAAAGTTCAGGAAGTCCTGACGGCTGGTTTTAAGGCTCAGTTTCTGAATACAGGCTGTGTGTTTCTCTGTGGCCTGAGGCTTTGATCCTGTGACACTACGTCTTCTGTCCATCAGTCAGAGCTGGTTCACTGTCCGTAATCCCTCCGTGGTTCCTGCTTCCTTCCTGTCAAAACATGACGAGGATGTCATTACAGGAGCGTGCACGTGCACGGGCGTGCACCTGTGTGTGTCAGCCTTCAGAGACGGCTGCATTATTGATGGCTGTGTGTTTCTGTGTGTTGCTGTGTGTTGCTGTGTGTTGGTGTGTGTTGGTGTGTGTTGGTGTGTGTTGCTGTGTGTTGGTGTGTGTTGGTGTGTGTTGGTGTGTGTTGGTGTGTGTTGGTGTGTGTTGCTGTGTGTTGGTGTGTGTTGGTGTGTGTTGGTGTGTGTTGGTGTGTGTTGGTGTGTGTTGGTGTGTGTTGGTGTGTGTTGGTGTGTGTTGGTGTGTGTTGCTGTGTGTTGGTGTGTGTTGGTGTGTGTTGCTGTGTGTTGCTGTGTGTTGCTGTGTGTTGGTGTGTGTTGGTGTGTGTTGGTGTGTGTTGGTGTGTCCCCCCCGAGGACGTTATGTTCCCTGTTCCCAGAGTCGGTTCCACGGACGGGGACGATGCTTGAAGGAAGTGCATGTACTGAAAGACAAGTAGAGAGTAACAGCACACACAGTTATTCCAGGTTGCATTCAAAAAATTAGAATTTTATGTTTTTCAACATCTGGAATATTTGAATAAAAATGAATTTGAATCCAGAATTCTTTTGAAAAAAACAGTTTTACGTCTTTAAACATCAATTTTAATCAAATTCAGCAGATCACATCTCAATACTGTGTTTCAGTGTGAGTCATCATCGGAGTGTGTGTGTGTGTGTGTGTGTGTGTGTGTGTGTGTGTGTGAAATGTGTGTGTGAGGTTCACGACAGAGAGAGAGAGAGAGAGGCTGTGATAACCAAAGGGACGGGGCGAGCGACAAAGCCAGAGAATAGAGCGAGAGTGGAACATAAACAAGGTCTCCCTCCGTCAGCTGCTCTGTGGCCAATCCCAGCTCAGCCTGGCCGTCGCCACGACAACGGTGACATCACTTGCCTGACGACTGTGTGTCTCCCTCGTGTGTGTGCGCGTGTGCGTTTGATGAGAGATGGGGGGGGGAGAGAGGTGATGACTCACCAAGGGCCACACACACACACACACACACACACACACACACACACACACACACACACACACACACACACACACACGGTTATATTGGTGCAGGTGTGGAGATGTTCTGCTGTGAATGAAACTGGAGAGACGCCACTACAGATGAGATATTGAGATATTTAATGTCCAGATAATAAAACGTGATGAAATCCTGGAGGACGTGAACGACGTCTTCTGCTCTGACTTCTCTTCCTGTGCAGACGGTTTGTTCGGACAGTGCCGGGCTCCTCAGCGGGAGCCGGTCCAGTACCAGGTGTCTGTGCCCGTCCTGCACAAACTGCAGGAAGTCCTCAAAGACCTGATGGTGCAGGGTGAGTGTCCGTCTCTTTCACGCTGCTGCTTCCAAAAGAGAAGAAGTTTGACTGACTGATGTTTCCTCTCGCCCTCTGGCCGCTCAGGTCTGACGTGGAGGGACGACGTGACCCAGGCGATCATCAGCCGCGAGCTGAGTCGTGTTCCCACCATCAGCTCCTCCTCCACGCTTCATGAGAGGACGCCCAAACAGTGAGTCCAGTAAAGACCAGTGCGGCGACCAAATCAGCACGTTGTAATATTTAACAGCTCTCGTTTCCCAGGCCCTCCAGACTGCCCGGTCAGCGTCGGGTCCAGGGGCCCGAGGATCCGGCGGACCCCGAGACGATGCAGCAGTATGTGGACTACATGATCCTGGATCCCTCCCGATCCTCCGTCCACATGCAGACGCCGCTGCTGGACCCCTACACCTACCACCAGGTAGACAAAAGACGGAGAGGGACACAAACAGCAGGCGGCCTCCTGGTGGTTCGAAGGTGACGTGTGTTGTTTGTGGTTGCAGCAGCAGTACGGCTACCAGGAGGAGGAGGAGCGCTCCCTCAACTCTCTGGACGATAATCCAGCCTTCCCGCCATTCGCCTCGCCCTCTCGCTCCAGATCCAGAGGAACTCTGGACCGAGACCGTCAGATTCTCCAGGACCTGGTGTCCTTTTACCTCACCTCCCCGTCCTCCTCTTCCTCCTCCTCCTCCTCCTCCTCCTCCTCCTCACCTGTGCAGTCCCTCTCCCGCCACAGGGGAGCAGCTGCAGCTTTCCCCTCTTCACTGTCTTCCTCATCCTCCTCCTCCTCATCCTCCTCTTTCTTCCCCGAGCTGGACTTCCCTCTGGACTACGGTGAGGACTACGTTTCCCAGATGTCCCAGCTCAGCAAACAGAAACAGCAGCAGGAGCAGCAGGAGCAGGCGGAGAAGAAGGCACAGAGGGAACACAACGCCCTGTCAGGGCTGGACGGTGAGAGAGGAGGGAAGAAGTTCAGAATGTAAAAAGTACCACATGTAAAAAACGTATGTCCTTCC